>NW_027185329.1:1595000-1602500 GCF_022577435.1 Embiotoca jacksoni
TCTATCTTTTCTCCCAAACTGACATGTTTCCATGTGTTACAACCTCTCGCTCTGGAAAACAGAAAAAAAAAAAAAAAACTGAGTCATGAGTGGAGCAACAAATCTGACCCACAATGCACCAAACCACAAAACATTCCCTGACTCCGAACGAGGGGAAAGCGCAGACTTGTTTCTCTTGGCACGCGGGAGTCTATTCTTAAGCTAAAGTTCACTTTTTTTTTCTTTTCTTTTTAAACCCATCTGGTCCCCGGCAGGCTGCCTGCCGCGTACGAAGGCCTAACCTTTTTCCAAACAGGGGGGGGGAATAAGGAGCTATATTCTGACCGCCGACTACCAGGCCACCAACGCTATACGCTTCTGCTCGTTCAATAGGGCTCGCAGGCATGAGAAGATGTGGGCGCGGAGATTATACTGCAGCTCCCATTCGGCCCTGAAAACCACCAGGACTCTGGATCCTGAAGGGCAATTTGAACAACAATGGAAAACATTGGCACCCTTAAAAATACATGTAAACCGCACACACGCTGCTAATGAGTCCTCCGAGACAGAAAACACACATACTTCGAGTTGGGGGAAGGGGATAGCGGGGGGGGGGGGGGGGGGGCGCACACGCATGATTTGATCCCTGTGAGATACACACTTGAGGACTGATTGGACGGCAGCTAATGTAAACACCAATCAGAGAGTGAGTAAACCCGGCCAATGGGCTGTTACGGAGACGGAGACCGCTCATCACTCACCGAGGCGGTTCGGCGGGGAACGACGGTCGCTCGGTGGACTCGAAGAATAATCTTGTTTTCGGCTTCAAAACACACACAAAAAAATTTTAAAAAAATAAAAAGGATGGCAACAAAATTAAGAGCTGCTGTCAGGGGGAAACCACGTTTCTCCAAATATCGACTTTATCGTAGGCGGGACGACGTCTTGTTGAGATAATCTAACGGGTTTGACTTCCCACGGCGCCAAAATGTTTTCATGAATAAGGCATCTTATTTTTTAAGACTAATGAACTAACGGGGATTGTTTACCTTATTGGGGGATTTACTTTCTGTGATGACAACAAATGTCTCCCAACTGTCAACCTTTCAAGAACAGACATGTTTTGAGGTTTGCTAATGGGTTTGCCGTTGACGCAACAATAACACTTAACGTCTCACGACCTCAGTTTTACGGGCACATATAAGATGCACCGAAGTCTCTCCGGTAGAAAAAAAAACACAAACAAAGAAAAAAAACAACAACAACAACACATTTCCAGAAAATATTTACTCGTTATGAATGTCAACGCGTTGTTGATGATCTAATACGCATTTCATTATCCCTACGAAAATCATTTCAACCCACGAAGGAGCACGATTGCTTCAATTCATCTGAAAACGATCCGTTTTTGTTTTTCACTGGAAAACTCGGTTGTGCTTATTCTTAAATCCCAGAGTACGAACCGAACTATGGAGCCTTTTGTTTTAATGCCTCCATCTTCCCAGAACGATCTTCAACACGCCTTCCTGCCTCAACTTTCTATCAACTCGTACGTTACGGCTGTATTATATTGTTTTAACTAACTCATTGTCTATATTTTATTCTTTGAATTTTGCCTACTTTGTTTTTACTACCAAGCTATTATTGATTCAGTCTGTTTTATTTGCATCATCGGCCATATTTCATATGCAGCGTTTTGACAGGATGCCACCTGCTTTTATTATTCTTGTATTTGACTTTTATCATTAATTATGAATGTGCGCGTGTGCATGAAACGCTTCATGTATTGTTTTAAGACACAACATTTTCAAAAAATACCTACAATGACAATAAAGGTATATCTTATTGATACGTTCCCAAGAATTTAAAAAAAAACAAAAAAAACTTGAATTAATAAAATTAATGTGTTTTTTTTTTGTTTGTTTTTTTTTAGCAGAATTGCCATGTAACCTTTCACGGTTAAAAAAAAAAAAAAAGAAAAAAAAGGGAAATGCAAGTGTAAACGCTGCACTATCATCTACCCGCACACGCTACACTAACGAGTTACGATGATTGCGCAACGAGCCCGACGGACTGTAGTTAAGCGTCGGAGATTAGCGCCTGAGTAGGAGAGTAAACTGCTGGCAGGCTGCACAATAGCCGCTTCAGGTCCTATAAACGCATCAACACACCGAACAAACAGCGCTGGGGCTTTTGTGGGGAAACAGGCGTGTTAAATCCTGTGTGTGTGTGTGTGTGTGTGTGTGTGTGTGTGTGTGTGTGTGTGTGTGTGTGTGTGTGTGTGTGTGTGTGTGTGTGTGTGTGTGTGTGTGTGTGTGTGTGTGTGTGTGAGTGTGTGTGTGTGTGTGTGTGTGTGTCTGGCGTGGGAGCCGCTGCACACCCGGATGGGGGGGAGAGACCAAAGGGTAGACGCAGAGCGAGCGAGCTGGAGGAAGATAACGGGACGACGATGACGAGAAGTCTTTTCTGAGGAGGAATTTCAGAGATGGACGATGAAGGAAGTCCGTCTGCACTTTTGTCTTCAAAAGCCGTCGAAAACAATGAAATGGAAAGTGTGGTTTATTCTCCCTAAAAGTCACTCATCTCTGCAGAGCTCATTAGCCCGCTTTAGCTCGTCGTTTTGTTTTTCCAGCATGTTTATAAGGCTGCTGGTCTTTGTTTAAAGCACCAAGAAGGATTATCATCGGGAAACAAGCTCTGACAAGCACACCTGCACCTGCCCGGCATTTAGACGACACGTTGCCCTCTCAAGTGCCTGAATTTCTTTTCTTTGTAGTTGGTGGAGACCAAACCAGAGCTACGAGGAGAGGGAATATTAAACTTTTCATAAAGTGGCCAGAAACACAACTACCAAAAATGTTTGGAACCGCACCGACACACGGCCTCCAACTCCATCCGTCTCCCTGCCGGGAGCGAGGCGTGTTAATAATTCAGCCGTCTGCTCGGTGACAGCTGCAGGTGGGACAACTCACGCTCGGAGAGAGAAAAGCGAGCGACGGCGAGGGCTTTTGTTCGCGGCCTTCCTGTGAAAGCGCTTCGGTGGGAAAACACAACGGGATCACGTTGAACCGTCAGATGCACAACAGATTACTGAGAGCACTTCCCCATTCGGGGTCGTCGTTCATGCATATTTCAGGAGTGCAATTTCCAAATCATCCTTATTCTTGTCAGAAAGGAACATAATTCATTCTGTGCAGCTGCTGTGTTTTCTTTTTTTTCTAAATGCAGACTGCTCTTATTATTTAACAGGACAATTGATCAAATAAAAACAAAGATGTCCAGTTCATCCAAAGAGTCTATGTTTCTGAATTTCTGACCACATTACTGTTATTTCTTAAAAGTTTCAGACCAGAAACACGTAGAAGAAACTCTACACGAGACGATATGACTGGAAATAAGCTGGTTAAGTTTTCGGCATCAAAATAGTCGATTGCGGAAGCTCAGTGTTGAGAAGTTGAACGTTTTTTTGTTTTTTTTAAACTAAATGTTTCAAAAAGGAGTCGACGCAATTTTTCGTATAAATTTAAATGACTCCAGAAATGAAATCCTTCTTGTTTCGACAAAGACAGTTCACGCTAACCCAGCTCCCAGCTGTGGAGACATTGGTACACTTGTCTTTTAGCAGGTTTTTAAAAGTATTTTATTATCTCATTTCATGCATTTCTGTTGTTTTTTTTTTACCTGGACCAACAAGTCTGTAATGAAGATTGATTGAATGAAAACCTACTTATGATTTTATGATATCTGCTGCACATTTCTGATCACCAAATGACTTTCGGTGATTCCTCAAAATTTACCTTTCATGCCGAAATTTTATGGCAAGCTGAAGACTTCTTCTTCCAGCAGACTCGACTTGTGAAATTTAGTGCTAATTAGTCGATGTTAGCACGCTAACACTCACAAAACAGCTGGCATTTTACCGTCGCCGCTGACTGTTAGCATTTAGCTCCACGACCCAAAAGTGCCTGAAAGCAGCTGCTGTGGCTGCAGACTCTTAAACACTCTGGCTCATAAAAGCGCTTCTGGATTTGATTATTTTTGTGCTGAAACTGTGGCAGCGAGTAAAATTAGCAAACATTGTTCTGCTAAAAAAAAACAAGAAGAGGGGACTTAATAGCTCATTCATAGTTAATTCCCTGTTCGTACAATCAATCTTCAGCATTAAAGCACAACTGGATGATGTTACTGGGCTTAAATCCGAACCCATGGGATATATAAATGGAGTTTGTGTGCGGCAATATTATTTTTTTTTTTAAATTTAAAAAAAAGAAATACTGTTTGTTGTTTATTAACAAGCTCTTTTGCCCATCTTTCCTTTGGGTCATATTTGGAATATTATTTTAGATTAAAACAACTGAGCATAAAAAAAAAATTCTAACTTAACAGCTCTTCTGCTGTTTTAAGTCCCAAAAGGAAAAAAAAAAAAAAATCTTTTGATTGTGCAGCTGGCCACCTCTCTCTCTCTCTCTCTCATGTCGTCTGGCAGTCGGTTCAACTATTCCCCCGTCCTCCCTCCACACCCCTGCAGCATCAGAAAATAACCTTCGCTCTGTTTCTCAGTGATGACTATCTTCAACGGAAACCAGCACCCACACACGCGCTAACACACACGTCTCAAAGCAGAGCTGCAACTCCGGCCGGCGCTGAGAAGGGATTCCCTGTTAGGACGGCAGCGACCAGGTGCGAAAGGAACAAGACAAGAGATGCCGAGTCGTCGGTGTGAGTGATCTTTCTTTTCCCTCTGTGGCGGGACAGACTGGAAACGACTCCACACCACCGCTGCCAGTAACCCGGCGGGCTCAGCTGTTCGGAGCGGGGCGCCATGTGGCGAGGAGCTGCCAGAGCCTTTCGTTTTATTGGTGTGGAAACAAATAAACACAGGCGAACCTCGTACAGGTAAAACGGGGGGAAGGGGAGGGTGGTGGTGGTGGTGGGGGGGAGGGGGGGATTTCTGTGTGTGTGTGTGTGTGTGTGTGTGTGTGTGTGTGGTCTGAGGATGATCTTCCATGTGGGAGCAGAGCCACGGCCTCTGACCACAAAAAGGAAGTGGGGAGGGGAGTCATTCTTCTTCTTCTCACTTTTTTTTTTTTTCCTCAAACGATTCACTTTTTTTTTTCTCTTTTTTTTTTACAAATATTGGACCGTCAGGAGGAATTATGTTTTCACTCGTGATGCATTTTTTTTTCGACTTCAAAAAGAAAAGAAAGAAAAAAAAAGAGTACAAATGGCCACGTCACATCACCAGAACCAGAAGTTTCACCCCCCCCCCACAGTGAATTTACTCAACTCTATGCAGCTTGTTAGCCCGTTTTTAGCTCGTCGTTTTGGGTTTTTCAGCATATTTATAAGTTTGTAATGTTGTCATCTAAAGTGACGGATTGTTTCTTCGTAGTTGGTGGAGACCAAACCAGAGCTTCAAGGAGAGGCAATATTATGGTATCCCTTTCATAAAGTGGCCAGAAACACAACTCCTAAAATGGAAAATGTTGCTCTCTGTTGGCCAATCGTGTGAATTAGGGCTAAAAGTTTGATACCTTGGTTTCGATACCAATTTAATAAAAATCCATTTTAATGAAAAGAAAATTACACATTACGTAACAAATCTCAAGTTTTCATGCAGTTTAGAGGGGGAGAGTGTCCCACCTCGTTTTCTGTAGCTAAAACTTACTGACTTTACCTAAACGCATACAACTAAGACTGGTGTCCTCGAGTGTGAACAAGCAACCATTTAGTAGCCACAATTTATTTTAAGGCAAAAATGTGTTTTTAAGCTTGCGTTGGTGTTTTTTTTTTATTTTTTCTTATTTTTTATGCCCCCAAGTGGCCAAAACTTACCGAGTGATTTCTGAGGTGAGCCAGTTTTTAGTAATTTTGAAACCAAACCCAGGAAAGCAAAGTGAAGGCCGACCTTGTTCTTCACTTTTTACTGATGAATCCAAAGACTAGAACCTAACCGAGTCGAACTGTGGTAGGAATTCATTACAGAACTACTATTATCGAAACGTCTCGTGTTCACATTAAATGAGACTCTTGCTTATTATCTATGATCTGACTAAACTAGTTGGGTCTATGTTCCAGTGAAACCACGAAGGGGGATCAGCGCTGCCTGGAGACTGTGTCAGATCCCAGTGTGGACGGGCCTGAAGGATGGTGGAGGGGGTGGTGGAGAGGGGGTGGGTGGAGCCGAGGGATCTCCTGGGATCACCATGAAGCTCCGAGACAAAAGGGACATTGTGGCGCGCACACACACACACTGACTGATCCAAGAAAACATCACTTCCTGTCCCCACCAGCTCCGGCATCCTCCGCACATTGAACAGCTCACTTCCCAGAACTTAAAAAAAACTCCCCTTTTTTTTTTTTTTTTTTTTTTTTTTTCTTTTAAACATCATCTGCTGTTAACCGTTACCAGCAGCGGTCTGTCCGCACCGTACTCAGACACAATAATTATATTTCCTAAAGGGACATTTAACGAAGTTTAAACCTGAAAAAAGACAGAGAGGAGTCAAATAATTCACTGGATGTTTGGATGTCGCCGTGGTGAAAAATCAAGAGTAAAGCACATGAAAATGAAGGTTTTAAACGGTTGCGGTAGCTCGTCCACTGCGTACCACGTAACGTCTTTTGCACAAGTTAAAACCCAACAACTGCAAATTATTCGTATTTTAGATTACTGCGATTGAAGCGTCAGTCAGTTGTTGCATTTCTTAATAATTTGCAACAAAAATCAATCTACAAAAGACATAAAACTCGCTATAAGATGTTAGGTGATCGTTCTCGAAGTCGCAGAAATGTGAAGTTGAATCACGTAACAATAGATGACGTGAACGAGATCGCTTGTCGGGACAAACCCGTAGAAAAATGACTATTTCCAAAACCAAACATGTAAACAGTCAAAGTTAGAGATGAGCTGGTGAAGAAAATGAAACGTCCAACCAGCTAAACAGCCAAATCATTTTACTTGGAGACCAAACCAGGAGTTAAAAGCACAAAAATAAAAATTGGCTAAAAAAAAAAAAAAAAGAGGCTGCTGCTATAAAGAAGTGAAATAAAAACTATGCTTTTAAAAAGAGAGCAACTGCTGCTCAAAACACAAATACAATACCTAAGAAAGACGTTACCACAATGGACTTCCAAATAATGAAGTCAGGTTATTGCGTCATACATCTTAGTGTGATCTTGTCTGATTTTACTGGAAATGTTTTTCTATGTGAATGAAACACTTCAGAAGAGGACAGTCACCGTTAGTAGATGTTTTCCTATGTGGTACTTTTTCAAAGCAAACCCATGAGCAGCAGTTCCGGAGAATTTTATTTGGGAGGGGTGAGGATGGGGGGGGGGGGGTGTTCCCACAATACCTTGACGTGACTCTGAGCTCCCAGGTTGTAGATCTCGGTGGGCTTCACCTGGTTGATGATCTTCACCAGACACGTGCTGTCGGTCAGGTCGCCGTAATGCAGCTTCATGTCTGTCAAAGAAAGACGACAAACGGACACGTTTTGGTTTTTATCAACAAAAAAA